>NC_044577.1:34349974-34374974 GCF_901933205.1 Camarhynchus parvulus
TTTCTTTGTTATGTGGCTGATGAATAGCAGGAAGCCAACATCTTATCTCTGTGCCTTCACCGGTGGTGCCACACAGCCGCAAGCCAACTGCTGGTCAACCCTTCCCCACCTGCAGCACCCCAAGGTGAGTCAACACAGATTCCCTAGGGATGCTCCTGGCCTGTCTGGTGACAGCAAGAGAGAGCTGGGACTCGCTGAGTCCACGAGGGATTTGCTGCTGGCAGGAGGATCTGAGCTGGACGCACCCCAACCCACCCCAGGGGTGCCCTCTGCCAACCCTTGCCTGCAGGAGGAAGCCCTCAAGGACAGAAAGACGTTTTTCCCCCACCACGTGAGCAAATACAAATACATACATCTGCCACAGAAGCATAAGGGGTTTCTAAATAAAATGTTGTCAGCCACTCGCTGAGTGCTAAAGTGGTGTTAAGCTGCAGAAAACAGTATTTCCTTTGGCATTTCAGACAGTTTCGAACCAATGTTTGAAACTCAAAACCAGTGCCAAGCCTAAACACATCTGGTTGATCCCAGGCCACAAATAGCACAGGAATGCCTTCAACACCTTCCAGAACTGCCATACTGAAAGCTTAATTCCAAAATAGAGCTGACAAAAAATACTTGTCAGCATGATGCCACACGACAAAACTCAGCAAAGCATGATGCAACCGTGAGATATCCAGACATAACATATGGTGCAAAGATTGGAATTAGTGAAGACCGATCACCAAACTTAGATTGCAGAAGGCAAAAAATAAAATCAAACAGTAGTACCTTCGGCTGATTTTATTTTTTTTTTTAAGTTTTGGAAATGTCAAATTATAATTTAAGTGTCATTCAGCTGGGTGGTGCAACCATGAATGTAGGTATGGTGCCAATTGGTCATTATTTTATATTTTATACGATTTTTCATGGGTATTAAAATCCTGGTATTTGGTGCCTGAAATGTGGATCCCTGCTTTGCATGTCCTATTGCTAGAGCAGATCATTAGGAACTTATTAGTGAACTGGCCTGATTCCTTGAGCGTATTTATCATACTTAGCTCATGCAGCATGTGACCAGAACAGGAATAAACTTCACACCAGAGCCCTTCCATCCTGTCAGTTGTGAAATTGTGGTGTTCCTTTAATTTTAAAGATGCAGAAACAAGGAGAGAATGAGTATGGGGGACTGCCGGCCAAGAGCAAAGGGCTAGGAAACACCAGCATGGAAGAAATCCAGCAGGAAAAAATATAAATGCTTTTAGATCACTGAAGGATCTCAGCTTCCAGGAAAACTCAAGCTGCTCCTTTATGAACCTGATCTGATTTTTCCCTGGGACATGAGAGTACGGAAAGTCAGGCATAGAAAAAACTCCACTTTCATAGCAAAGTTGTTAAGAATGAATACCAAGGACTATGCTATTTTTTTTTTCTATCCAGTCACAGCTACCTTCAAGTCCCACTGTGAAAGTTCACATTTAATAAGGTGTGAATAACGAATCCTCAAGGAAGCCAAAATTGTGTTATGAAATGAAGGGGAGATCTGGCAGCAAGGAAAATACAGGAGAAACCACAGCTAAAGTAACCCAAGTGACAGGGAAACTAGTAGATGCCTGGAAATTAGGGCTCAGACTGCATTTCTTTGTAAGAGATTTTCCTAGGTCTGCAAGCATACAAGGTTTCTTTTTTTCCTTTATTTCTCTTTATAGTAAAATTGTAAATTCAAACTTGATAAATCGAATTATAGCAGTATTACTTGCGTGAACTGTTTCCTAAATCTGCATTTCTGCCAATTTAACCTGTTGGTTTAAAGTCAAACTCAAAGAAAACGCTGGGCTTTGAGCTATAAATGTATTTTGGCTTTGAACCTCCAGCCTTGACCTAGGGGTGCACCAAATCCAGAGCTGGAGTCAGCTACCTGCGATTCAGGGCACAAGTTTAGCCACGAAGGGGAAATCCCAGAGTCTTAGCTCGGGAGATTTAAGCACGATCAAGTCACTTACTCAAATTAGCTTAAAATCCCAAAGCACTCTCAGCCTAAGCGCTCTCAAACCCCAGCATTGCCAGTGGAAAACCCTCACGGGTGAGGTGGGAGCTTTCCCAGCACCACCAACACCCAAAGGGATGAACCTCTGCCCTGACCCACTTGTCCTGCTGATTACCCTCAGAGCAGCACATTGATGTCCCCTCGCTAATACCTAATAATTGCTAATTTTGTTTCTTTTTTGCTCCTTGCAGACTTTCTGCTTTTCCTCAGTACCGTTTTAGTGTCCTCCTCACTGAACTGCCCACATTATCTCAGTCCCTCCCTCTGACTTACTTTTCCCTAACATCAACAAGCCCAACCCTTGTCTCATTCCACTTCTCCACCATCACTTCTCCATTACTTCGAGTTCCCTGATTTTTTTTTTTTTTTAACAGCACACAACATCTGATGCCCACTACACCCTTCTCTGTCCCATCCTGGGAAAAATTTGAGGTCAGATTGGATGGGGCCCTGAGCAGCCTGGTGGTTGCAGGGACTAGATGACTTCTAGTGATCCCTTCCAACCCAAACCATTCTATCTATGATTCTCACCCCACAGCTGTGCTCCATCCAGCTCCCAGCATTTCTCCTTTCCTCAAACAGAAGTCAACCACCTCCACTGCTCTCATCCAGACTTTCCTCCACCCACCCTTCCAAAGCCTGGGTGATGTGCTCGTCCCTCAGTCTTTGCCTGCTTTGCTCATCCCTTGCACGTGGCACTCGTGCCACACACAGATGTAGCCTGGCAGGGAATCATCCATATTTTATAAATTAATTTAGAAATGAACAGATGAAAATACTTCATATTTTCATATTAATTTATGTTAGCACTAAAAAGGCAATGCTAGAGCTATTTAGTCTACCACAAGGCCATATCAAGGCCTCAGTTTTGATCTGAGGGAACCTGACAGCTTGGGCAAAGTTCTTTGTTCAGACACCACATAACATACCTTAGCAGTGCTCAGTGTGCAGCTGTTACAACACTAATTGAAATATGTTTTTAAATGTATCAGGTTTCCGAACATTTGCAGAATTATTTTCTTCCCCTCATGTGCAAAACCCAGTATTGCAGCCGCTCAAAATGAGTGTTTAATCCCTACAATGTGTTAGTAGGTCGTAAAATAAAACTGGGCTAAGGTATTTTACACTGGGGATGGGGGTAAGTCTGCAATTGTAGGTGGATGAGGAGGACCTACAACTGCAGGAAACCACAGGATCCCCAGCTGGTTTGGGTTGGAAGGGACCTTAAACCTCATCTCATTCCACCTCCTGCCCTGGGCAAGGACACCTCCACTAGACCAGGTTGCTCCAAGCCCTGTCCAACCTGGCCAGAGCCTCACCACCCTCACAGTGAAGACTTTCTTCTTAATATCTAATAATATCTCCATAATATCTAAATTCCTACTATCTAAACCCACCCTTGTTCATTTTGAAGCCATCCCCCTGTCCTAGAGCACTGTCATGCAGTGCCACAACATTCATAACATCATTGGAGCAGAGATAAGTCAAAAGGAAGCAGATTTGACATCCCACCCCACAGGTGGTATCCAATCTCATCTGAGATCCCTGTGTCATCCATGGGGGATGGAGCTGGAGAGATGCACACAAGGAAGCTCACAGGAGGGCTCATGAAACACTTGTGTTTCATCAGATGGGTAAGTGATGTAGATGCCACATTTTGCAATGAAATTTTATGATAAATCTCCATCAAATATCTAGAAGAAATGTTTGGGCCTTTTTTTGCTTCATTGCAAAACACAGGTTCCCGTGGGGGCCCACGCTCAATCTACAGAGGGGAAGTTGTAACTAATCTGTTTGCAAAGCCTCTAAAATTGCATTTCTGTTAAAACAAGACAACAACAGCAAAAAAATCTCTGATAGTAAGTATCTCAATCTTCCTGGGCTAAAAGTTTTTGACTGAAAAGCTGTGCATTTCCCATTTGCAGTGGTATAAAAGTCACAAGGCATCAGATCACAAGCTGTCACTGGTCCCAGACTAAATATCACCCATCCTTTGCCTAAGGCAAGTGGGTCTCTTTTCCATGGGAGGGGGCCAAACAGAAGTCCCACTCTTCGGAGGAAAGAAGGAAACATTTTTGTGACAGTGTGTTTTTATTGTTTTTTAAGGCAGTTCTTTTGAAGCTGCTCGGGGGTTTGGATGTTAGATGTAGTCCCAATGGAGATGGATTAGTGGCCAGAGCATAGCAAAGCGGTCAAAGGTGCAAGATAAATGCAATTTATATATAATTGCCCAAGCTGCACCTGTTCCTTTTTCAATAGGAGACCTTGTCTGCAGACACAAACATAGAATATATCCCTTTTTCTCCTTCATTTGAGTGTAAAATGGGGAATTCTAAACTTGTATCAGAGTAAAGCAAGAAAAAATAACCTTTAAATAGCATGTAAATTTTTTATGAATCAAGCTCTAAATAAAGAAAACTCCCAAGCTGGGAATTCAAAATACTAGCCAGAGAGAGCTGATTTGCTACCAGGCTCAAGAACAATATTTAGTTTACAGAATCAATCTGGAAATAAAACTAGTGCTTGCATCAGCATGAAAGCTACAAAAATAAAAAAGAGGTCTTAATAAAATATACAGTGGAAAAGGAAAGGATGAAAGCCCTAGCACAGCTATGAGGCCCTCGACAGCCCACACAAGCAATAAAATAGACTATGATGTAATATAGAACAACAATGAAAGGATTTTAAATTTCTAGGTAGGATTCTGAAAAACTGTTTCCAGCTTTTGTTGCAGAGCAGGCACGCTGAGAGTTCCCCTGTGAAGCTACAACAAAGCTGGTGTGTGGCAGACACGGGCGTTGACGAGAGCAGAACAAACATTAACCTTCACCTTACTCCTCCACCGCTGGACCAGGAGCCAGGATTTTTCTGTATTTCTAGATGCTCCGTTTTTCTGTTTGCTCTCCTGCTCACTCACCCACTCCTTGCTTCCCTCCTTATCAGCAGCACCAGGAATTTTTTGCTCACCAAAGCACCGATGCTTTGCCGTGAAGGCAACCACCTTCTTCACCTTTCATAAGGAAAGTGTCTTGAACCTTGTGCTAAGCAGCTTGGAAAAATCTGAGATTAGGCACATCCCATATTGGCTCAACTAATTTCAGCCTGTCCAAATTAGGATGAGTCTGTAAGATTCCACAGGAAAATCATGTGAGCACTGAATGCCTGCGCTACCTGTCATGCTCTGCACCCTAATTACAGCACTGCGTCCCCTGGCTTTAAGCAAACAGGACCTTGTGAAGCTCAAACTCTAAGAGGGACACATAACTTCTCTCAAAATTCAATGGCATCCCAAAATTAAATTGTCAGAATTTGGTTCTGCAACAAACAGTGGCCTCTACACTAAATTTCAGATGAGCCAGAACCAATGCAATTCACTCATTGCAGTAACACAAGAAATTTCCCTTCTCCCCATGAAGCTGGAAGCTATTACAGAATGCCACCAATACTGCACAAATTAAAAAATATGGATTGTGAAATTTGTGGCCCTTTTTCTACTGTGTTCCAGCTGTGGCAGGCATGGTGTACAGAGGTAATCACAGAGTACTTTGTCCTACAGCTGGCTGCATGGTCCTACCAAAAGTTCTTGGGATGACAAAAAGAACTGGCCAAATGCTATTCTTCTTGCCCTGGCACAGAAACTCAGCTCTACTGCAACCCCTAAACATTCCTGTTTTCTCCTTTACAATTGATTAACAATAAACAATGATTCAGACAGTTTATGTAGTTTTACCTGTCAGTGTTTTGCTTCAAATGATTTTTCTGTGATAAATTTTTAGGGGTTTCTGTCTGACTCTTTTAACCCTTGTTCTATCACTAGCTGCAATAAATACACAGACCTGGAGAAGGGGTGACAAATAAAAATCTGATTGTCCCAAAGTTCTAATAAAACACATATATTCTTTTTACACAAAGAAAAGGAGATTGTTATAAACAACATCCATTATTTCGTGCTTCTCCAGGAAAGACAGAAAACATTCCAATTCCTCCTAAAACAAGTTTTTAATGAAGCTACAACAGGTCATGATCAGCTGCTCAGAAAACAGCAACACCCTCAGAAAAAAAGGGCTTTTTTTCTCTTTTTTAGGTTTCAAAAAGTTGGTTGAAAAACCCGGGCCTGTTCTGAGAATGACCCCAAAGGCAGAAGAGGGTGTTACTTTCAATTCAGTCACTTCCACTGAACATGGACTGCAGTTTCACACCTATGTTATTAATTCAATCACAAACTCTGTCTGAAACGATCAAATTAATTTGAAATTCACTTAAGGGGCACCTGAGCCATCAGCCAGAGCGCCAGTGCAGGGTGCCCCCTGAAGGCTGTGCATGAGGTATTGGGGCTGGCCCAGCCAAGCCCTTCAGAGCTCCCACCCACTCAAACACTGGCGTGATGCACTGAGGCTCCATAAAAGCAAACACATCCCTGACAATAGTACTTCCCTCTTTATCCAGTGAGCTCCATCACAGGATATCATGAATTAATATTTACAACACCCCAGAGAGGCGGGCTGGTATCATTTCCCCATGTTTCAAAGATGGGCGAAGGTGAGAGAAAGATGAAGCAATTTGCTGCAATTCACTGAGGAAGTCTGTGGTGAGGCAGGGGAGAGTGCAATGCTCTCAGTGCCTGTGCCTCTGCCACAAGACCATCCTTCCTGTCCCTAAATGCCAGGCTCCAGCCTGATGATGTGCTGTAGTTCTAGTGTATTAAATCTGACACCCTATACATGTTCTGGGTCATAAGGCTGAGTCCCATAAAATTGATGGACATGAAGTTGAGAAGCCAAAAGGGACAGAAGATAGAAGCAGGAGAAGAGTCCCCACGTTGCAGCTGTGTGGCATTTTTCTAGGCAGTAGGTTCCCATGCTACTTCAAGACCATAACATATTTTTGCTATTACAAATGCAGTTTATTTTGCAAATCAAGGTGATTTGCACACATTTCAGCTTGTCAAATTTTCAGCCTTTCAACCATATGTCTGTCGACCTTATGGACTACCAACTTTATGGGATTCAACCATATGTCCAGATCCCGATATATATGAAGGCCAGTTCTAACATAAGAGCTTTACAGTAGTAGTGTAGTAAAGCATAATGTTTGCAGATGGCTGTAATAAAATCATTCAGGAGAGGAAAGGTGCAGGGACGTAAAGCCTTCAAAGCTTCTTCTACTGAATAAACAATTTGATCTGAATAATGTAGTGGGAAGCACATTCTGCCAATGAACTGGCTGATCAAGTCCAAAATGTTGATTTTAATTTTCTTTCCTAATCCCACGTGTATTTTAACTTCCTTTTGTATTTTCCGTTGTGGGCTTAGCTTAAAATTTGGAAGAAAAGTATAAGGAGGAAAAATAACAAAGTAAAGGATTTTGTTTTAAAGGCACCGTCCACTTCTGAATTGTAAATTTTTCATCTGTGAAAAGCCAAAGGGTTATGTGGGGCCTGGAAGATGTATTAATAGAGAGGTATAAGGTTTTTACCCTCACATGGTGAGATTGAAGGATGATGTGACTTGCTTCATTTCCTGAAGCGGGACTCAGCTTTCAAAGTTAAGGCAAGTTTCCTCCTGAGTAAACTTTTTCTAACTCTAGGAAGTTGGAGTTTGGTTTATGTCCTGCTGCACAATAATTCAGATGATAATTCACATTCCCTTTGTCCAACATAACTTGATATCTCTATTATTTGGGAAGCTCCGGTCCCATTTTCCCCTAACTGAAACATGCTGAGCCAATGTGTGGCCCTCAGAGAGCTCTGTCCTGGCTGACAGTGGGGAAGGGAGCACTGCTCGTAAGGGGAACCAAAGCCAGCATAGGTGTGATAGAAGGTCTTTTTCAAACCAAAGTATTTTTTAAGCTGACAGTGCGTGGTGAGCTTTGGCAAGCTTCCTTGAACTAGACAAAAATCACTTCCTACTCAGGAAAGAAGGGAACCTTCCTTGGGCATTAACTGGGAAGTGAAAAAGTGAACTGCAACCTGCTTGTGCTGCTGGTGTGCAAAATCACTGCGAGAGGAAACCCCCTGAGCTGTTGACTTTCAGATAACTTGGCCAGAGCCAGCTCTCATGCTGCTAACGTCAGTGGCCCTTTTCCTATTGGATTAAATTGGAGCGGGGTCAGATAGTGTCTAAGAAACAAGAAATACATTGTCACTCTTCCTTCTCATGCCAGACTTTTTGTTGACCAAGTTGTTTCTGAGTTCTGGGGCCGCTTTGATCGAAGGTTTGGCCTGGGAGATGATGATTGCCACAGCACCTACCAACATTTACCCCAACATCACATCCAACTGTCCTTAACCATGCAACAACCACCAAGAAAAAATTTAAAAATAAGCCACAACAGAGAAAAAGGATTTTTTTTGAAAGCCTCAGCACTGCACAAATGTACTCATGAAAGACAGTGAAGAACAAAGCACGACCATCAACCCTGCCCTCGGCGTGCCCTACCTGTGTGCTCGTATTTGTGTCGCAGCAGGGAACTGCTCTTCTGGAATGTCTTGTCACATAAGTCACACGCGTACATGCCACTTTCTGTCTTCTTTATCTTCTTTCGGGACAGACAGGAGTCGGAGTCCGTCATGTCGTCGAGGCCGGACATGTAGTCTGGGGTTCCATCAAGCAATTCTCCCTGTGAGGGAACCACTTCGTCAGCAAAAGCCGCTCCCGCCACCAATCCTGCCCACCAACCACCCCAGGGAAGTTACAATCATTCCTTGGTGGTCCCTCTTAGCTTAGGAATATGAATAATGAAACTACAGCTGGTGGAAAGTATGGAAATAACGAGGAGCCTTCTACTTCTATGCCTCAAACCAACTTTCTGTCTTTGAGCACTCTGCAGTAATGTGGTTTGCAGAAACCAACAGTATTTACCACATCAGCACTAAATATTTCCAAGAAAGTGTGAAGGGGAGGCTCTTTGTGGCCAGCAAAAGGTATTGCATTATTTTACAGAGGTAAATGTAAGCAACAGCTATGGGATCATTCCTTTCAAAATTCCAAAACTTAGGTGTATTCTGTATCTGTAGAAAGGTTTTAATTGAATTTTATATTTAGGTACAAATGTTATTATTATGCAATCCATTTAAATGTATGTCTCCCGACTAAAGGCCTCAAGCTATATTTTTATATTTAATTTTGTAATTTGAAATAGGGAATATTAATAACACTTTTTATCAATGTTCTATCTATGTTAAAACAGCCTTCAGCATTAAGCAATAATGAATGTGGATCAGTAAATTATTAAATTTCTTGATATTTATTTTGTCTCGATCCAAAGAGAGTGCAAACTTGCATGATAACATACATTTCCATTTGCTATCACACAGTTCAGTTTTCTTAGACTAGGTTTGCTCTAATTAATATTAGAGAAGATTAAATAGGCTTAAATACATTTACAAAGAGGGCAGATGTACTGTAAATTGGAATAGTGGAACAGCTGTTATGGAGGTGCAGTGCTATTTATGCTCCTATTGTGCAAAGAGGGATTACAGTCCGTAATGTAAAACCATACCTGATTTTCACATTTGAAACTATAAAACATTTACTAGTCAGTAAAATTACTAATGGACGGTAATAGGACATGGGGGAACAGGCGCAAATGTAAGAAAAAATTATTAATCTATAATCAGTTAATCTCATTTAACTAAACTCTGTACATTATATCTGAATACACCCAGCAAAAGGGTATAAAAGTACAAGACTTCTGTGGAGCTGCTCTTCACTGCAGGCATGCAAGGGAAAAAATCCTTTGCTACACCTGTGTTGACTCTGTAGAAGAATTATGGGTTGTACCTGGGCACGAAGAAGTGCGGACCCAGATTACGTGTCCAGGAGAAGACTTCGTCTGTGATTAACGGCTCGGGCTGCTACCTCTCCAAATAATTTAATTTAATCTCTGTGTTTTTTTCAAAGCTGTTCCAGATGACTGGCAGGATTAGAGGACTAAGAGTCTGGGAAGACCATTAGGCGGCCCAAAGGAAGGAGCTATGGGTCAATGCTTCTCATCCCCCAGACATTCATGAGAAGAAGACAACCTTCCCATGAATAGTGGGGGGACAATCCCCCAAAAATATATGGAAAGAATCTCTTTCAATGGTTTACAGTGTCTATGAGGCTCTATGGACATCCGCTTAGAGGCATTCAACTTTGTGCCCGAGTGGGGAGGTGACTCCAAAGGGGTCTCCCACTGCTCTTTTCGCTGTGATGAAATGTAGCTATGCCTTGAAGAGATAAATTTCCCTACAAAGTTTCCTTCTTTTTTTCTTCTAGGATACAACTTTTTATGGACATTATCAATATTGTCATTATATTGCTAAGCAAATCTAATAAGAAACGGCTGAACTCTTAACAGAACAAAGATCATTATGCCTGTCCAAAGTAATTGGTACTGCTCCTGAATCCAAGTAGAGGTACTCTTAAGTTAACTGCAGTTTATTTTCCTACTTCACCGCGTCTTTCCAAGTTCAGACTTAAATAAACTCTGCTAATTTTGTTGGAAATGTTGATTATAGCTTTGGGCTTTTTCTTCTCTAAGAAGACACATCACAAAATACTAAATTCTAGCTTTTCAAAGCAGAAAACAGTTGAAACCATTTACCTGAAATCCTTGTTTCCGCTGGTACTTTCTCCTTTGCTGCATATCGGCAAAAGTAGCTGCTCCAGTTGGGTAGGTATAGGCCATATGTGGTAGGAAGCTCATCTGATCTAGTCCTGGGTATGGTCGCAGCCCAGGAATACTGGTCTGGACTGGTGGCATAAAAGTGGCTGGGGGAAATGCGCTCTGTGGTGGAAGTGTTGTGTATAAAGGTTTGGCACTAAATGGGTTCATACCAAATACTGGGTTAGTGCTTTTATCCAGATTATTTGAATTAGAAAACTCCTTCTTGATAAAAGTCAAGTTCAGTGGCTCATCTGAGTTTTCAGATGATGAAGAAACACTGTTGTGTTCTAAACTTACACTATTAGCTTTTGTTTTGTTCTTTGTGGCTATAATACTTTTGGGTTCCTTCATTTGTTTTGGTAAAGACAAGTCCAATGGCTCAGCCTGAAGCTCCTCAGAAGAGAAACTGTTTGGAGTGTAAGAACTACTGTGGGAGTTTTTAGAAGATGTGGAAGAAAGATTTAAAGGAGAAGGAGTGTTGCTCCTAGAGTGGTCCAATTTATCAACTGGCTTAATATTGGTAAAATGAGGAGGTTTTGTTAGCCTGAGAGGAGTATCACAATTAGTAACACTGTTATGGAGTTCAGCTATAGATGGTGAAGTTATAGAGTCCACAGGCTTTATTGGAGATCTGGCTGACAAAGAGTCTTTAGTGGGAGTGTTGTTGGTGGCAGCCAGCGCCACCTTGGCACTGGCCCTTTCCAGTGATGGTGACCTGGAACTTGAATACTGGTAGACTTTTCTTTGTTCAAACCATTCCTTCACAAATTCCTGAGGAAGGCCAACAGCAATGGAAATTTTCAGTAGTTCATCAGAGTTGGGCTCCATATTCATAGCATAATATGCTTTAAGTACAGACATGTGGTCCTTGTATGGGTTGATGGGGCTAGTCATTCCTTTCTCAGAAAGTACTGATGACAGCAAGAGGGCTTGCTTATCAAACACTCCAGGTTTGTTGGGAACCATGTTCTCATGAGGCTGAAGGACTGCCTTGATTTCTTCGTTCATTTTACACAGGTAACGCTCATGCTGATGCAACGGAATGGGACCAGGAAAACTTTCTTTACAGAACTGGCATGAAAATGGAGTGGATACGTTGTGGTTCTCTATCATCTTGTCTTCAGTTACCAGGTCTATTAGGGTTCGCAGCTTCTCTTTTTTAATGTTATTGAGCTGCCTCCTTGAGTCTGTGGTCAAGCTCTGGAGGCAAGCTTTGGCTTCATTGACTTTCTCTAATGTATAGTCAATAATACTTTTAGTGGCACCATTATGACTTACTACTGGAAGACCCACGGGGGGAATATTGGGGGAGGTAACTCCTTGTTCCTCGGCTTGAGAGCATGAATCCTTCATGTGGTAAACCTTCAACTTGGAGATCTCTTCAGCCTTGCAGTCCATTTTCTGCCTGGAAACCGTGTTGTCCACAATCTGTAGGACCTTCTGCACCTCGCTTAAATTGCTGCCTACTGCAGGAAACCCGAGCAATGGTGCTTCCATCCCTACACCTAAGTGCTGCATTGGACTTTGAGCAGACGCGTGAACTCCTAAGGGGCTGGTTGCTCCAAGTCCACCATTCATAAAAGGACTAGTTGCACTAAACCCATGTGAGGCCATAAGAACCTTGTACTCATTGAAATCTAGTGGTTCTGTTTTAATTTTCAGTAGGCCTGTTTGCTCAGACATACTAAGTGGTTTGCCATTCTCCAGCTTGTTTCTCAGCTGTGTGATGGCTGAATTAGTAGGAGAGGAAGATACAGAATTAGGAGAAGAACCCGTCTTGATATTGTTTCTCATTCTGCCATTTACAGAGATCAAACCAATACACTTCTTGCTGCTGATGTGCGAACTGTAGGAGCCAGAATGGGAGAAACGCTTCTTGCAGTTTGGACACTCATATGGTTTTTCACCTAAAATGATAATTAAAACCAAATGTTAATTATCATTCTTGCTGCTATAATTGCAAGAGGTTGCATTTGCTATCTAACTGACCGCCTGTGTATCCAGTGATTAATAGTGAAGGAAATATTAATTCTTTGAACATGGCCACACACCACCACTGCTTTACCCTCCTCTTTCTACAGGTTTTGAGGTCAGTTTGGACCCAGGGTCTCCAAGTGGCAACAGCCATCAAAGTGTGAGATTGGCTTCAGACTGACCAGGGCAAATCACAGGTAAGCACCCAGTAAGGAAGAGAATCAAATCAAATTTAGACTGTTCAAATTTGATTTGTTTCTTTTATATTTTTTTCTCCCCCAGAATGGAATTTTCACTGGATATGAGGACCCGTATGAGAAACTGAGTCCTGATGTTAGAACCTCCACATCAGTTTGTGCCTGGGCTGAGCCTGGTGACATTTTGTGTGCTGAATTCTGCATCAAGTAGGAGAGCCAAAATGCCCAAGTCATTCAATCTGAGAGGCTTGGCAGTTTCTTGTTATCTGAGAATATGAGCTGTATTTCACTCAGGGGGACTTTTTATTTTGGAAAATATAATGGACTCTTCAGGCTCCCACTGCACAGCGATGAATGAACACTTCTGAACTCAAACTGCCAAACAATCTATATTATTTGCAGGAAGCTTTACTATTTCCAAATCTTTTAGCAAGACCGTGGTATTAACAGCATGATAAATGAGGATGACTCAGATATCACTTATGAAATACCTTGGTAGCTCCAAGAAGCCAGAAGCAGAACTGTGTAAATTTTAAGCAGTCTTTAAAACTCAGCTAATTAAACAAAATGCAAATGAGCACACCAGCACCTCCGCTACTCACCACTGTGAATTCGCAGGTGTTCCTTCAGATGGTGTTTATATTTGAAGGCCTTGCCACACTCAGTGCATTTGAACTTGCGATTGCCTGCTCCTTGGGTCAGCATTTGGTGCTGGGAGGAAAAGAACGAAACAAAAGAGATACCAACATGAATTTTATGCAAGAGAAACCATGAATTTCAAGCTCAAAAAACAAAAATTAAATTAATGTGACTCTGAATTCGTCAAGCGGACCAAAAGGTCTGCATGTACATTTATTTGTCTCATCAGCGTTGCAATAAAAATCAAAATGTTGGCAGTAAACCGAAACAAATGAGAAAGTACTTTCACATGAGCATTCGATATTTGCTTTAGAATTATTTCCTAAGTCTCCCATCAGAAATGTGTTGCTTTAAGGTATCTCACGATGAGAGAAACAGTTTTATAAGAAGATTTGTGGCTCTTAATATTCCTAGCAGATTCTGAACATGTGGGACTCAGCTTGTTTAAAAATTCTGTTTACTGCATGTGGAGGAAAGAGAGAAACACTGTCGTTAGTGGCATTTCGTGTAAGATTTAATTCATTATCAAGCAGGAGAGACTGCATCTTCAGCATAAGCTGCTGCTGGAAATGTTTTTTAAAATCACAGAGCAGCAGGAAAGACTTGAGCTACCTTTCGTGCCATGTTTTTCCCTGGTGCTCTTCTGAGGGGCGAGGGAAAGTTGAAAGTTAAAAGGGGTGTAAAGATATAATCAAAGGAAGCTGACCTTTTTGCAACAAGCAAGGAAAACCCCATGACTTTGAATTTGGAGAGGAAAAAAAAAATTTAATTAACAAATAATTATTATCTTGATAATCATGTAGCCACTCTGGATGCTCAAGGTAGGAGGTCAGCCTTTTGCAGGCAACCACGACACAAAAGCCTTTTGCAGGAGCAGGGAGGGGGGAAAAAGGGGGGGAAAAAAAAGGAAGGGGAAAAAAAAAAAAAGGCAGCGCCGAAACGGTATGACAACTGCGAGGGTGTGCTGCCTCTTCCCACATTCCTGGCGAGACAGATGGTGTTACATGGGACACAGGGAGGTTTGTTCAAACAGCAGCAACCTTCAAAGATCAAGCAGAGCCCAGCCCGCCGCGCGCCATTGAGGGACCCGCGCTCATATGTTGCTGAGTTGCATAAACAAACAGCAACAGCTGTTTTGTCTCCCCCCATCGCCCTCCGAGGACTACTATAAACTTTAGTTGTGCCACTGTTAATATGATACAATCATTTTAATTTACTAATTGTAAATGCCATGAGCAAATGAGGGGACTTTTCAACACCAAAGCTACCATTCATAATGCGCCAGTACCAGCGCGCTCTCGCATGTGAAATTTCAGGCAGTTACGTTGGATAAATATCCAGGCGGGTTTTGTTCCCTCCCCTGGCTCTTTTAATGATACGAGGCAAAAGGAAGAACCTTACAGTGGATCAGGTTAGGAAAAATATACATGGGAAAATGTGTTTGTCTACTGGAAAAGCCATGAGAAAGAAAGAAAGGAGAAAGTGCTCTGGAGTCATTTATATTGATTTAAGATCAAGCAAAAGATACGGTTCTCTTAAAAATGCTAATTGCAAAAATCGTGTGATTAGGAAGATATATGTTTGCCTAACTGAATTTACCTTCTGCTGAGAGAAACCTACCAAGAGAAATCCAGCAGATTGTGATTTTTCAGGTTTTTAAGAAAAATAAATACAGCATAAAGCCTTTATAATTTGACACAATGCACACATCTATTTATTCAACTTTTAACCACGCCATTTGAGTTTCCATTACAGCCCTCCTTAAGATGGGTTTTTAGAAGTAATTCTCCAGCTAGGAGCAGTTTTTCTGCTGGTGTGCAAAGAATTTTGTGGTGCAGGTCTATTGCCAGCCCATCTAGGAGCACTGGGGAAGCTCAGTCACCTGTTTGAGACACCAGCATTTCCTTAAATGTGGCACTGATATAATATTACATGTGCCCCATCGAGGAAAAAAACGGCTTTGATTTATTGCAGATACGCTGCCGGGCTATACAAATGAGAGCAATGCCCAATTCTAGTGGCACAATCACAAATGATAGCCTATATGTACTGTCGGAAGAGTTCTTCTCAAAATGTGTAATTATGTCTAACAAACGATTATACAAAATACGCATAATTTCATGTGATTGAAAAGGTTACTCAAAAAGTAATGAAAAAATATTAGCGGATCTTTTAGTATGTCTTGGAGCTCCTATTTGCAACACTGCAAAGTAAAACTAGGTGAAAAATGGAATTAAAATTGCTGAGATGTTTAATAATGTATAATTAAAATGCTACAGTTTCATTCACTTTTTGAGGAACATAAAAACGAAACTAAAGTCAAGTTAAAGTGCAAATAAAATTTCTAAATTAGAAATTAACACACTCATTCGATCGTGAACATAAGACTATTAAATCATATTAGAAGAGACCATCAAAAAATCATTTAGACCTCAATTAAAGCTATTACCATTAAAAGATCTGCATCTTCAAAATGCCATGAAAAATTAATAATGATTGCCAATCAAAGCAATATCGTTTCTCTAAGGGGTTATTACAGAAAGAAATCACTTAAAACCAGCCCCCCACCTGATCTGTCCCTGGCTTGTGTGTCACCATATGCCGCTCGAGCTGGGTGCGGTAGGCAAATGTGTAGTTACAGAGAGGGCACGAGAAGTTCTCCTCGTTCTTCTCGTGGCGGTACTTGATGTGCTCCTTGAGGGACGTCAGGCGCTTGTAGCCCCGGTCGCAGTAGGGGCAGGTCAGCAGTTGGGCGAAGGCATCTGGAGTTCCAGGTGGCAGGTCTGCACCCCGGCATGGGGAAGAGGGGGGAGGAAGAGAGAGGCAGGCCAAAAGGTCAGCAAATCAATGGCAGCTCATGGGCTGATTGCCCGGGATGGTATGAGAGGAATCGCCGCAATCTGCTGCCCGGGAGGGAGGGACGGCGCTTCCACCCGGCGGCGGGAGGCACCGGCACCCGAGCACGCCCACGGCAGACTCGCAGGGCCCGCGCTGGACCCCGCCGGGAAATTAATTATGGGCATCACTCCTCCCGCAGACCTGGCTGGCTTGAAAACTAAGAAATACTTTTCCTGATCAATTGGCAATTTGCATTCCAGCCCCAGCTCATTATGTTACTTATGCCATTGACCGAATCCTTCCTACTGACTCTTCTCCAATTATTTATCAAGGCATTGGAGAGCAATAGGCTGGCTACTCTGTCTTTTGTTGCATTAAAACTCTATTAAAACTTCCCAAACTCCCAAGTAGAGCAGCAGCCTTTCTCCTCTTTAAATTCAGCTCTTCAGTCCACCCACCAAATAATACAAATGTGCTGACTAAAAAATCACAATACACTGAAATTACAGCCCCAATCTTTGCTCATGAAATTCCATGCCGCTGCAGCTGTTCTTCAATTTTTAAGGTAAACACCCAGGCATGTAGTGCATTTATAATTGCAACAGCTGCACGAGGTCAGGATACTGGCTAAAAATGAATTACAGCCTCACCATTTTCTTCTTGCCCATTGGCCTCTGGAGTGCCAAGGCGAGACAGTTCCTCAGGGGCTTCAGGGTAAATAATGGCTGTGTCGCTGCGCTGCAGGTACTCTGCTATGCTGACTGCATGCCCATCTCCTTCCTCCAGTTTCCTTTTGGCAAAATATTCCTCAAAGTCCGACGTGCAATTTGCGTTCTTCACTAAAATAAGAGAGAGGGAAAAGAAAGGGTGGTTGAGGGCATCGTCCCAGAGAGCCTGGGCCGGTCAGCAGTGTTGGAGGTTGAGCAGATGTACTGGAGCTACAAGGCTGGGGTTGCAGCTGGATCCTTGCTCCAGCTCCCAATAAAATTAATGTGGGCTTTCCACCAGTGTGGGTGGAAGTAAGGGCAGGCAGTTAAATTAACAAGAAGGCAGGGCTCTACAGGGCAGCAGGAGAAGTTTATGAGGCTTGGGTAATGCAGGTAATCTTTCATTGCTGGAACCTGAACAACCTTCACGGGGCTCCTGGGGGTCCCACAGCTTTTGGCTCAGACCTACAGGACTGAGCTCAGCTGCCCCTGGATCCCACAGACCCCGAGATGGTCCCCATGTGGGAGATGACAATTGCAGGTAGTAAAAGACCAAACTTTTCTGAGACAGGTCTTTCCTCAGGCTGCCCTTTGTCAGGCACAAGAAGAAAGTGGCTCACATCTTCCCACTTTTTCTTTCCTCCCTGAAAAATTAACTTATAATGAGAGAATGGGTTGTTTTAAAAACTTATTGCTTCATGATTTCTGCAATAGAGCCACATGGTTTAGACCATTACAGGGTCACCAAGCCCAAAACCACTTTGACAGCCCATACAAGAGTTTTCTTTCTTTTCTTTAAATGTAACCTCAATTTTTTATATCCATGCAATGTCCATGAAACATAGTACATGCTCAGCCACAAAGCATCCTGTTACTAAAAATGTGCTTTTCTCCTTCAAGTATGAACACTGCTTTCAGGAAAGACCTTAAAACTCTGGAATGTTATAGACAAATAACAATAGAATTATACTAGAAAATAAAAAAAAAAGGAGATTATGATTTTCTTCCTCTAAATTGTGTTACTTTGTTTATTAACAAGTCTTGAGAGACACAGTTGGTGGCAGGCAACTAAAGATACTTGTTTTTAACTGACCATAAATGAAAAGAACAACTTATGATTGATTAAATTTTTAATGTATTTCTGCTGTGGTGAAATAAGAAAATGAGGAAACACCATGGACTATTCTGGAGTTCACGTAAAAATAAAATACTAAACAGTACAATTCTGCTGTCAGTGAAGCCAGGGAGCAACATGGAGTAAACACGTGGAAATCAAGGGGGTTATGGTTTTAACCACTGGAAATGAGAGACTAACCTGCTCCTTGGTGTTTAGAAATGGGTGAAGGCTTTGCCTCAGTTTCCTCTGAAAATGCAAGGCAGTGATGCTGGCAGTGAAAATGAGCCATGACCTCTGACTGGGGCACAAGTGGGAGCCTGCATTGCCTGATTTGAAGCTCTGATCTCGGCGTCATCGATAAAAGTAGATATCCGTCTCTGTAAACCTCATCCCTTTAGCCGATAAAATCAAATCCTCTGGCTGAGAAAAATATGCCCTATTTTTCATACCAGCTGAGCAGCTTCTCAACTGTTCTGCAGTATTTTAGTGACAGTGACCAAATGGCACAGGGCATGGGACCCTGGTTTTGGAAGGAAACTTCTGTTCCTATCACAGTGGTTTTGTAGGGAATGGCTACACCACCACAGAGCTCCTCTTGGTCCTACTGCAGCTCCAGTTACCATTTGTTATTAGCATGAGAAACAATTCTCCCCTTTCAACACCAAAATAAAGCAGCTTCTAGAGAAGGGGAGTGTGAGTGTGGAGAAGAAGACAGAGTGCTTTACCTCCATGTTGTTCTGGGAAAGAAATATAACAAAATGGTGGGTCCTGAGTACACCTTATGCACAAAAGCATCACAGCAGGTGTAGGACTTCTTGTTTTTATCAGGAAAAAAAAGAGCTGAGGCTTTACTTTTTATGCTGTAAATCTAACTTTTCATTCCCCTGTTATGCCTAGATCTTCCAGGTGTTACAGGGTGGTCTACCCTCTGGCTTAGCACTACTCAAGCTCCACTCCTTCTCTTCTCTTAGCAATATACCCAAGGAAAAAAAGTTTAATTTTGCCAAATCTAGGCCATGAGTCAATAAGTGAAGCAAGGAGAGGGATTTTTTCTCCAGGGAGGAGAAACGGGATGGCTCCATGGAATGGTTCCATGTGTCCCTTTTCTTCCCCAGGTAAATGAGGGGTACTTTGAGTTTGCAACTGCATTTATAGGATTAGGATTCAAGCTACCAAGCAAGGCCTGGAGTTAATATTAGGAGCTTCCACCCCCAACTCAAACCAAAATGAGGTTCTTCCTTCATGCCCCCAAGTCTATCTGGAGGCTGATCCAACAGGCTGTGGAGGACTGCTGCGATATTACCGGCCTTGGCTTCCTAATTCTCAGGATTATTTAGCTTCTATGTCTGTACATGCAATCCAGGAGCTAAAGCAAATGTTTACGTCTACATTATAAACCCCTAAAAACAAGGGGATTTAGTGGAAAAGCTGATAGACCCTTCACTGAAACAATACAACCAGTGCTGCAAAGCTGCAGATTAACACAAATAGTCAAGGGTGTCCATGTGGGTCTGGTTTCTCACCAGCAGCACTACTGACAATTCAGACGTGGCTAGAAGCTCACCCAGAGGTACTAAAAAGACCCATCTGACAACCATTAGGTTTGTCTCTCAGCTTCTGGGTGGAAGACTTGCTTCCCCCCTCCATGCCCTGATTTATTTTCCATGTACAAAGCCATGTTCCCAGACTCCTTGTGGGCTGACACTGCACACACACTGCACATCCCCTCCTGCGAGATCTATGGTGGGTGACCTCACCAAATAAGTCTTTTTTTAAATTAATTATTGGAGCCTGGAGAGCAGAAATATTTTCAGCTCCAAAAGCTGATGTGGCTGTGTCACATAAAAATAAAACACATTAAGGAAAGATATCTTTGGAGGCATTTAGGACCTTTCAAGATAAAGTGGGAGAGAGGTCCGAGGAGCTTGGGAGACCAGTTATTTTGTGTGGGAACTCGTCCTGCGAGATGGTGATAGCTGCCCTTAATCACAAACAAAGCTAATAAAACCACAGCCTTCATTAGCCAGGAAGTGAGAGGCCCCCATTGGTACACACAGATTACAGCCTGAAAACGGCCTGTCCTCCAACCTGCCAAGTTTTGGTTCTGTTTTCCTCCCCCTGAAAGTTTTTCTTTCCCTTCTTTAAATTATGTTAAGAGATCTTGAATTTTGTCAGATGTTACTAATCAAAACCAGGAGAATTTATCTGTTTGTTTGCAGGGATTTTGTTAATCTGTTCTCTGCAAACATCCCAGTTGCAGTAACCATAAAAGGTAGAATAAAATAAACCATAAGAATTTCTTCATTCACCTTTTAAAAAGCTCTTCTGCTAAACATCACATTTGCAAGTCCCTATTGCAGAAATCCTCAGAAATATTTACAAATTCATTTAGCGGGACCAAAATCCTAAATTTTCACCCTAATGTCACTTCTGCTTTTACACTATGAAGCCTCCGTGGCTCATTATAAAAATGCAGCTGATTAATGTAGGGATAACAAGATTTCTCTTAAAGTACTTCCAGGAAGTGGCCACTCTGACAACAGCAGAATAATTTAATAATGGAGACCTTTTCTTTTAGTTTTCTTTCTCCACTAATAATATTTTGCAGAGAATTTGATGCTAAAAGTGCACCACAGATATTGCATGCAATTACAGAAACCTTCTGGTTGGATGTGTGTTTTCATTGGGTTGAGTCTCAGCCTTTATTGAACATCAGTATTAGATCCCCTACAACCTGCAGGGAAAAACTGAGGCCAAACACTCAAGACAGGCCCAAAGCCTATAGTGAGGCTGAAGAGGAAAACTTTGAACACTTCCCAGACCATCCAGGAAGTATCTCCAACAGCTCAAGGACTAATTTTTTCCCTTTACTAGTCAAATAAGGGTTGAGGCACCTCACTGGGCATGAAAGGGAGCTTTTACTCCTAATAAAAGAAACTATAGGTACTCATAGTCACCTGGAATCTCACTCTCAGGGTGAAAAGATTGGCACAAACATTTAATTTATAAGAGTGTTTATTATGTCTACGTAATCTGACATTGCTCTTAAGAGTCTATGGAGATTGCAGCAACTAAAGAAACATTATTACCCAATGATAATAATGGGTAACACCTCAAAAAGTGACAAAAGACTTGAATTAAACACTGTCAGAGCAACTTGTGATGGTTATTTGAGCAAGCCTCCATCATAGCCAGAGCAAAGAGGAGCCTAGGACTTGCACAGGACATCTGGGGAAGGAATTGATAGGAGCAACTCACAGAGAAGCTCTTGCATTTTAAATGCAGACCACCTAAATGCAAAGCACTCCTTGGGCCGTGAGTTTGCAGGGCATCAAGCTGGGGAGGGGTAATCCTTATTTCTTCCATGCAAAACTGGTTCCAGTAGGGGCAGGACACCCCATGGACCCCACTCAGGGCTGGCAGAGGGGCCCCAGAGAGATTTCATGAGGCCAGTGATGAGCTGGAAGATGAGGACATCAGATACTGGAAGGGAAGGGACTAAGAGGACACGAAGTCTTCCCCTTCAAGCAGACCACATTGCAAACATGAAAGAGTCAAGGCCTGTTACGGCAAGGAAAAGATGCGCAAAGGAAGTCACACGGACTGATAGGGGACCTCAAAGGCTCTGGTAATGGTAATTCAGATAACTATCAAACCTTGTTTCTGAATCAGATGTCTTTTAAAATCCTGTTTCTCCAAGTGCTGAGCACAATTTGTCACTTTATTGCAGCCTCTTGGAAATAAAATAAGCTTTTGAGATACATATGTAGCCTGTTCTGCACAGCAACATCATTAAGTACATACGTAATGATGAACTGTGCCTCGGTGCCACCCTCCTTTCATGCATAATAAATCTAATGGATGAAGAAAGCAGTGATATGGTTTTATTTTCCTATTATTTTCCCCCTCAAGAATGATAAAGTAAATTTCTTGTGTTGCTTAATAAGAGCACTGGGGTTTTATGTGGGTGTTACCAACATCAGGAAAGTGTGAGTAATAAAATCCTTGTGAGACTTTGGTACCACCTTTTACAGTAATATTTGTGGAGAGTATTATCTATGAACTAAATTTCATAACGGAATGGATAGAAATGTACTTACACTAGAAAACTCTTCCTTTTAGCTGTGTAAATCTATCTGCAGCATCTCAAATTGTGACGAAATGCAAAAGAAACACTGGGTGATGTATGGTATTCAGCTACGCTGAGGATAAAGTGGGGCCTTTGGAAGGAACATGGTAAATTCCTGAATTCATATGGATTAGAAAATAGCAACAGGAACCTTTTGCTGGTTTGCTCTGCTACAGAAAAAGTGAGATGGCTCAGACATGATGCCTGCTAAATATCTCTGTCACACTTCTTGTGCCACCAAATGTATTGATTTCTAAGAAGAGTAGAAAGAAAGAGATGCTAAAAGTGGGAAAAAGACCCCCGACAAACAATTAGACAGGAACATTATAATCTCATAAATATGCATTTAAAGTGTGTGTGTGTCTATGGATCTATGTAAGGGGTTTATGTGCGTCTTGCTGAAAAGATGTTTTCAGTCTCTGAAGCAGCTCAAATCTGGGGCTGCCAAGGAGAGTGCACCCCATCCTCATCATCAAGCTCTTAGTACAGTCTCATTAAAAGGCCACTGTATCTTGGCCCAGCTAATTTCAACTATCCAAGGTTCACCCTGCCTGGGAAAACATCTCCTCACACTGCTGAGGACTGTTATTTCCCAAGGATGCAGCTACAAGGAGTTGGAGCTAAAATGCTGTGGGACACAGGAGGGGTAGCAAGGACTCTTCACTGCATGAATTGGTCACTTGAGCACTCTCGTGGTCAAGTTGGGGGGAATTAAAAACCAGGAGAATTACATCAGTATTTTCCAACTTTTCAACAAGAAACAGATTGTTTTGTCACTCCCACTCCTCATGCACAGCTAGCTCTACGTGATCCCAAATAAAAGTGATGCTCACTCCATGCAAGGCCTTACCTGTACCATTGTTTCCGGTGGTCTGAATTGTGGCTTCAGGCCCCATAGTGTCATAATCTTCCTTCATTTCTTCTGTGGAACAAAGCATGCACACTTTTAGCACAGGCAGGGTGGAGGATGGCTCACAAAGCTGGGGAGCACGCTGCGGTGCCGGGGAAGATCCCGCTCGGGGAAGGAGAGAAAAGGGCTCTTGTGGACCCCTACACAATGGCTTTGTTCTGGGGAGAGAATGAGTTCAGCAGCGCTGCAGGGACGAGAACTTATTTACTTTAAACACGGCAGAGAGCGGTGGAAAACAGAACTATTTGTTCAGAGTAAACCAAGGGCTTTTCCCAATATCAAATCTAATAAGCAGTCAGGTGAGAAAAAGGGATTTTTTTTTGGTTGTTCTTCTTGTTTCTCTACGTATTTAAAGAAATAATCAGTTAACAGACACTGTGAGATCTATACCTGGAAAAAAATGCAAATGCAGAAGGAAAATGTAACAACTTCTTGTATCTCCCTCTCTATCTATCTATAGCCACACAGATCTGAGCTGTCACTGTCATTTT
Source organism: Camarhynchus parvulus (assembly GCF_901933205.1). Lineage (NCBI taxonomy): Eukaryota > Metazoa > Chordata > Aves > Passeriformes > Thraupidae > Camarhynchus > Camarhynchus parvulus. Next base: position 34,373,649 of record NC_044577.1, read on the forward strand.
AACCTTGTTTGAGGCACAGCAAGTATTAATACTGAGTGGTGCAGAAATGTGACAAATCTTCAACTGTAGGAAGTTCTCCTCTGCCACTACTACTTGTTTGCGTCTCCTGTGCACTGACAAAGTCTGCCTTTATGGCCATAAATCGGGTTAATTCACATGCAAATGAGCATGACACGTGTAAAATTATTTATTATGTGTTTTTATGGATCGGTTTACTTTTCATGAACCTGGGGACTCAGACTGAATAAAAATATCTTTTAGAAGAGGCTCCATCACTGGGGAGAACAATTTTCCTGGATGTTTCAGCCTGCCTGGCACTGCCTGTCAAACTTGGTTTCTTGCTGCTAATTTGTTAGTTCATGTGCAACAGGTATTCACACACGCAGCCTGGATAGGATTTAACCTTCCAAAGGGTTTTCACAGGCAAAAAAAAAAATTATACAGAGCATTTCTTTCTCGCCTTTTCAACCTCTAAATGCCAGCCTTTCCCTATCTGAAGACATGCACAAACACACAACCTCTCCCTTTCCTTTTCTTTTCAAGTGAGAGAATCTAGTATTTGAGATTTAAGTGAAAAAAAATCTCCTTTAATCATTCACTGAGATGCGCTTGCAAGAAATAAAATGGCACAAGGCACCCAGAAGAGGTTCAACAGTGACCAAATAAATTTTAAAAAAGGAGAGAATTTCCCAGAAAAAAACACTAGTCGATGATGATTCAGGAAGATGGATGCTGCTCAGCCAATCAAGTGATAGACTGGCAAGAAGATCAAAGCATGCTATTAAAATGTTATTGATACATGAACCGTTAAAATTCTTATTGCTCTTCTTTTTTTTCTTTTTTTTTTTTTTTTTTTTGTGAGAAAGATTTTGATGAGGACAGAGACTGGCCCAGTATTAATCCATTTCCATGACAATGATTTGACTGAAGATAGGGGAATAATATAAACAGAGCACATTCTCAGTTCATTCCTAAAATTGTAATCTTGTAGTATTCTTCAGATGTCACACTCTACAAGTAATTAGTTGGTAGAATAACAGGTTCTAATTGTATCATTCTAATCAAAACTAAAGCACAGAATTACTTAATTCAGAGCTTTACAACCAGCGTACAATACTGTGGTATAAATATACATGTTTATGGCTTTGAAGCTTAAAAAAAGAGAAAAAAAATTAATGAAAGCTCTTAAGTTAAAATATGCAGGTACAAACAGATGCTAAATTTGTACAAAAGCATAGAATATGCAGACCAGATGAAAAATATTTGTTTAAACTGTACAGCAGACAAGCCAGCCTTGATTCTCTTCCCAGATCTGGCATTCTGCCT
>NC_044577.1:34382474-34392474 GCF_901933205.1 Camarhynchus parvulus
AAGTTTCGTTTTCGGTTCAGGGGTTACCAGAGAGTGCACAGCTCAGACTTCAACTGCCTCCAGAACAACTGGGACCTGCACAAGTATAAATCTCCAAAAAAACTATATGCTTTATCTTTGGGGAGTGTAACTTTCAGTTTGAAATTGTTAGATTCTAGCAAACCTTCTTCATGCCTCCTTAAAACAAACGATACCCCAAATACTTTCATTAGACAGATTATTTTTACATTTAAGCACACAAGATGTTCTTTTTGCTGTCTCTGTGAAGACTTCCCTTGTTTTATGTACCTTCTTTTTTTTTTTTGAACAACAATGCAATGCCAGAACTACATGTGACATTTTCTCCCCTAAGTGGTACCTGCTGAGAAAAATTCCACCATTAAAAATGGCCCACGCTAACATTTAAATGTTGATAATAATTAGCCTGACATTTGAAATACAGTGGTTGCACTGTTGTCTTGAAGATGTTCTGCTCAACATTACCTAACTAGCCCCCTTTCATACTTACGTGCTCTCTGTACATTATTCTGTCAGTTACTGAACAAATAAGACATCAGTTGCTAATGTATTAACATGCAAAAACTACGCTTAAGGGCCAAACACTGCCCCCAGTCCACAATGTAACTCCCATTGATGTCAAGTACTGTTAAGGTTGTGACAACCAGTAAAAGAAGGGAGCTGAAAAGTAGGGGATCAATTTTCTCCCTGATCTGCAAGGAATTTATGCAAACGGCTCCCTGCAGAAGGAGGGATGGGAAAGGCGGGCGGCGTGGGTCGTGCCACCGGATGGGAGCTGCTGGCTTCCTCCTGCTCTGGCCCATTGTGCACAGCCTCAGCCATGGCATCTGAACCTTTCGGGGAGTGCCCAGTCACCTCAGGTGTGCTGGAAGGTCAGCCCCATCGCTCCCTGCTCTTTATGTAACATAAAAGTAGGTGGATGCTGAAAACTGACGATAATTCACAGAGCAAGCTGAAAATGAAAGTATGCACGGAAGGACGAACATACGCCTTTCTCATCTTTGGGTGATGAAGAATTGCACACTCCTTATGACCTACAGACTCCTTATGATCCTACAGACAGCCCTGTCCAGGAGAGGCCAATGGGATGACCAGAGGAGAAACCACAGGATAAGTCTCAGGAGCAGCAGGCCTGGAACCAGGAGAGAGGAAACTGCTTTCTTCCAGCTGGTTCCTGGACATCCCAAGCCATGACCATGTATCCTGGCTTGGTGTGTGCAAATGTTTGAGGGCAAAAAGACTTACACACGGCTGAATTCTGCATGTAGACAGCAAAGTACTTTTCTATGCTTTCTTAGATAACAGAATCCTGTAATGCTCACAACACAGCAGAGCACATTAACTATAAATGATACAGTCTAAGAATGAAGTAATAGCATTGCCCCTGCATTTCCTTGGTTTTGTAATCTGCACATTCTAGCCAGAGAAGGCCTTACCTGCTTTGTGTGAGCGTGTGGTTGCCATCTCCTCTGTTCTATTACTAATGAGTGTCTCTCATCCTAAGAGAAACGAGGATGACACAAGTGGTGGCAACAGGAAGCTTAGGGTACACCCACTCCTTTCCCCCTAGAATAAACACTGTTCTCAGGGAAGGTACATTGATAATAAAAGCATATTTTTAGAAATTTCTCAGGCAACTGTAATTGCTATGGGAATGGTGATTCTAATAGAATGTACCTTAAACACGTAAACTCCACAAATAAGAAGGCTTAGGATTTGAGAAGCAACATTTTGCCAACAGACAGGACCTCAGCTGTCCTAAAGAGATGTGATATTAGGAAGGTGCAGAAAATAGAGGAATTTGAAATGCAGATTAAGGGTTGCTCAATCCCAAAACCTAAAAGCTGATGCTTAGGTCAGCATCTCACCTCTCAGGTTGCCTTTACATGCACATGCTTTGGGATGTGCCTTTACTAAAAATAGCTAAACCCACCACAGACCAGTGGGAAACTGTGATGCTGTTTTGAACCCAGATAACCAGCCCACTGCAGGCTCCAAGAGGAGCCTGTGATACTATTTCAAACCCCAATAACAAGGAACACTCCTATACCATGTAGGCAAATGACTTCATTATTTTTTCTATTTATATTTTTATCCAGAGTCCTGAGGCTGCTACCAAAGTTGCACTGTCAGATGAGATACACTACACACTGGTGAGGCTCTTGGCTCCCTCTTGGCTTCTCTTCTCAGGAAGTGTTTGTTGCTTTGTTCCTGCTAACGACAATGGGATTCATCAAAGTTTATATGTCTTGACTGAGAGACATTAATTTTGGCAGTTGTGTGGTCAGCCAGCCTCTGCTATCCTTGTAGCTGCCTCTGCTCTGCAGGGAGAGGCCAGGTTTTGGATGCTGACAGCCAGGAGGAGACTCATCTTCCTGTGAATCTTGAGGGTGCTGATTAAATCACATACACTGGATTCCCAGACTGGAATTTCTCTGCTGAACACATACTTTTAAATGGTTACACAGCAGTAAGAGCACAGCTGAATGCTTTTAGAAACATAAATAATTGATTATTTATTTATCCTTCAAGATAGCCTTCTCTCCTGGTAGATTACAGAGCTTGTTCACAGGAGAAGCGAAAGCATAGCCTGGAGGAAGACAATACACCTTCAGCTTGTGCTTGAAATCAGTATGGAATTGGCATGAGTCTACTGCTCAGGATGTTCAAGGAGATGCTGTTGCTGCTTAGCTGTGTCCCTGATCTGATTTCAATGATTTTTAAGTATTTAGGGACATACCTTCTAAGCCACAAGAAACTACAAGCACATTACCTTATGAGGAATCAAACTGCAGAAGAAACTTCTCTCCATAACAGTACAACTTCATTTTCTCTGTCCAAACTCTGTTTTTCTCTTTCTTAAACATAGAGAACTGAACTATTCTTAGAGCCATCCTACTGATTAGTTTAAAAATATAAGAATACTCTAATCTTTTTCAGGGCTGGACAGACAAGGGAAGAACAAAAAAAGGAAGAAGAACAGTTGTGAGCTCTACTGACAGACTCTCTTATGTTTAATGCTATTTAGTTCAATTTAAATGTGTCTCTGATGAATAAGCACAAAATATTCACTTTCATTTTGCAAAATCTGTGTTAGTTCCTGTGTTCTCAGTGTTGGGGAACTAGAAAACAGAACGGATCTGGCTGCAGAGCCCCTAGTTCACAACATTTATTTGTGTTTTATACAGGAGAAATCACGGGTGTTTTCTTACCTGCATTTTGACAACATTGCCTGCCTCTTACTCTCGTGGTAATTTTACACCACTTCACTGACTTGAACAAAAATGCTGCAGATAACTGCAGAATTCAGTCCACTTTTTCCACTGACCAACTGAAAAAGCTGGCTAGAGGGAAGACAGAAGAATGCAAGATTTACAGCGGAGGGACGGAGCCAACCCTGTGTTCTGATTAGCAGTTTGGATGCCATTGTTCTGTCTGGAAAACACATGTCATCCTCAGAATCACCCAAGCTGTCCATTGACATCTGCCAGCATATCCTCCATCACCTCGCTCTTTCTTTTTTCTCACTTTCTCTTCCTTACTCCTCTTTCCTCATTTCCCCGCATATTCCAGTGCAGTCAGGAGCTACCCCTTGTAAAAAAGTGATGTGGCTTTCACCCCCCCCACAATATCACCTTCAGTGTCAAGCTGACCACCTCAAAACAACAGAAAAATAGACAGTTCCTCTGAGTCTTCTCACTTGTAGGATTTGTGCTGTGTTTCACTCTGGGGACAGAAATTCATAATAGCCCAGAGGCTTCATATTTTTAAAATTGTCACACTAAGGCTTGACTGCCTCCATGAAAGGAGCAGTAGAAAGAGATGCCTGAAGGTAGGCTGGGAAGAATCCAAAATGATGTCAGGTTTCCTTCTACCTTCCCATCAATAGGGTCTTTGAAGAAAAAACCTCTTCAGAGAAGAAAAAAATAACTTTCTCTTTAGTTAAAAGGGCTACCATGGTTGCAGTTTGGAGACTGACAGTTAATGTTAGCTTAAAATCTATACAGCCTCATGGTTTGCTGTGGATGGCTTTGCCTCCATAAGTTTTGATGATGTCCTTGAAAGAGAAATATAGATGCATAGCTTCATTCTGTGTTGACTTTGGAGGTGAATATTTTATCCCCTTTCCTTTCCCTGGCTGTTTGCAAACAGCAGTGATAACTCCTATGCAGCACGCCTAAGAATTGTGGCAGAGGAGAGAAAATCAAAGCTTTTACTGGACTAGAACAGTTCCAAGTCTGATAGTTCTCTTTCCTCACTGTGGTGACTGATGATGAGGGACAGAGGAGATAAAAGAGGTGCTGGAGCTGTGCATTGCTGTCTATTATCTTTTGTCCAAAAGATACTTTTATTATTTTCATTATTGTTTTTAGCTTTTATGTAGGATGAAAAGATTCTTAACTAAAGGAAAATACGTTGTTTTTTTTTTTTTTTCTGAGGTCTATGCATTTTTGTGTGTGACTTTATAGGGAATAGAATCTTACATTCTTGAAGAGTCCTTAGAAAACTGTTGGTGCCTCTCTCTAGTTATACCATAGTACAACTTTTCCAGCAAAGAATAATTTCTGCTGAAATATCAGCTAGGCACTTTCTGGAAGATAATAAATTGCAATTTATCCACCATAATGTCTATCAGCCTGCTGAGAACATTTTCTTTTGCTGTGAAGGCACTGAAATATAGTTTGTACAATGCTGTCACACCCAAGTAGAGCCACACCAGCTGATCAGGGCTATTTTTTAGGGAGCCAGCTCTCATACTGTCTCTTTGGAAGAGTTTAAGTTCATAACTGCTAACTGAAATGATTGCTAACAGAATAACTGTCTTCCAGCCAAGCTGGGTTGAAGAATCTGAGAGGGTCCCCCCATTATGAGGGAGATAGCTGGGAAGGGAACCTCCATCTACTTGCCTTCATAGGTAAAAACAAGATTGTCCTAAAGTTATTCACCTAGGATGAAGTTTGCATAAAAAGTAGAAATAAAGGAAAAAACCAATCTCTTACTCACACTAAGTAAATCTAGACCAATAAAGTAATTTTTTGTTGTTGCTCTGGTCAAGAAAGACTGGTATGCTGGCTGAGTGGTTGTGGCTGAGTGGTTTGTATGTTCTTGTCAAATGAGTCAACTTGTCCCTCACCCTCAAGCAGGAGGAAGTCAAATCCACTGCTAACACAGTGGCAGAGAGAGGTGCTGCATATCTGATTCCTATTAAATAGACAGGTGGGAGAGAGGCAGAATTATCCAAATACTGTAAGCTGAAAATTTTAGTATTTTGAAAAAAAAAAATCAGATAAAACTTTTCTGAAATCCCTTAAGAATTTCACATGACACCTATTGTCAGTTGTCATTATGTAAGCTTGGATTTAGAGTCATCCTTTTGACTCCATCATGGTGGACCATTGAGCAGGAGTTATAAACTATCACAATACCTGCTTTTGAATACAAAACTACCACCTTGGTTACCTGAAGGGAATGGGAAGATCCTTCATGAATGAACACACCAGAGACAAGATCATTCAGTGGCCAGGACAAATCCCAATCACTGCAAAGCTTCAGCTGCAGCAGCAATTCCTGCAAGTGGGAAGCACTGACTGGAAACCAGTGGCACTGTACCTGATGTATTCCCAACAAAACAAATCACTGTCATGCTCCCAGTCCCTCTCACCTCAGGTTTCAGAGGAAAATCCTCAGGACCCAAAATCCCAGGACCAAAACCTGGGAACAAGGGGTTCTGCACCAGCAAGGAGGGCCTGGAGACATCGTACCCGTGGCGTGCTCCTGAGCAGCCTGGCTTGTGGACCCTAATATTCAAGTTCAGGTGGAATAAATACAAGAAAAAGTCATTGAAATGAGTTCTGCATTTTATTGGAAGCACTGGAAATAATGAAATCATTCTGGGACTATTCCTTGTTTTCAAAATCAATTGTTTCTCCTCTGGCACTTTGATACAACCTCCTTAATTTGAGTGAAACCAAGATCTTGTCCTGCACATCACTCAGCCAGACCTTAAATCACCCATATTTGTTTATTCACAGACTGTGACTTTATACTCAGCCTGCAACTACATATAAAAAGAAAAAAAAAACCAAAACACCAACAAAACAGAAAAACACGGTTTTCTTCCCCTCTAGTAAAATTCTAATGGTGTTGACTACCTTGTTTAACCCATGGAGAAAAAAAAAAATTCAAAAGCAAAGAAACATACTGATGCTTCAGGAAGAAAAAACCCAACTCTAAATGTGAATCATTCAGACTAGTGCCTTCTCCTCTCTAGAAAATTACTCAGGTCCTCTTGCTTTCCACGATCTACAGTATTGCACTTCTAAGGAAATAATACCTTGATAATCTGCACTTCAAAACCCAAGCCAATAATGGCCTTTGATGATTGAACAAAAAAAAAAAAAAAAAAAAAAAAAAAAAAAAACCCCCACCAAACCCAAGAAAGAAGAAGAGGAATCTGCAAGGCTGCAGCAAAGGAATGCTGGAGAAAAGATGCTTAAACTACTGGTGCACCTCTGTATTTCACTGTAATTTACAATCTATTTGCCAACAGTTCTGCAATGATTAGTAAAATATGTCAAGAAGCTAAACAATATAAGCATCACACTGAAAGAAATTTAGCAAGACCCCCTCTAATTATTATTGTACATGACAATTCAACAAAATATTTTAAATCGGTGAGAAGAAAAGAAATATTAACAGTCTTTTCAGAAAAATGCACTTATTATCATGCCTGAAGGATATTCAGGAGGAATGTGAAAATAACTGTAATTTATTTAAGACCTGGAAGTATGAAATAATAAGCTACTGAGCCATCAGAATTGTTTTGGTGTTGTTATCTGACATGAGGGCAGACCTTGTCTCGCTTTAAGTTTTATAGTAATAAGACCTTGGAAACAAAACCTTGAATAAACAGAACATAAAGAAAAGGGAAATGTGTCCTTGCATAAATAGATATTGTGTCTATCACCTTCTTCCCTAAAGGTTGCTCAGCTTTATAAACCATGGAGTAGGTAGAAAGTCATAAAAGCTGGACTGCACTCAAAGGTTCAGAAATCAGAGCCTGGCCATTAAAATGAGTAAGGCCACCATGTAAAAAAAAAAAAAAAAAAAAGGCATTCTTATGATGATGCTCTGATTCTATTAAGAAGCTCTGTATCTGCTGGCATTTTATCCTCCTCCGCCCCAAAGATAATAGCTACACATCTGACTCATTTTTCATATTGCATTTAACCCACAATTTAAAGCCTAAACAACCCCGCATTTCAGCTCAGGAGGGACAATCCTTTCCTCCTCTAAAGTTCAGGGGGAAAACAGTTTGATGTTACTTAACCCTACCTTCTTCTGGTGTAGCCACATCTCGCCTCCCAAAGACACATTTCTCTGGAAAGAATCCTCCAAACTTCCACACAAAAGCACTGTGCACCTCTAGCCTCTCCATTCAGAGAAAATAAAAAAAAAAACCACAAAGAAATCGAACAAACTAAAAAAAAGAAAAAAATACCCACAATTGCCTTGGAAAATCTCTGCCCCTATTTGTTTGGCAGCCCCAGCTGGGTTGGTTGGGGTTGGTTTGGGATTTTTTTCCTGCTTCCTGGTGTCAACAGGAAATCCCGTGTCTAACAGGTAACGCGCCACTTGAGAGCCCATCAGCAGGAATAATGGGAGAGATCAGCCCGGCTCGGGGATAACGCCAGCGAGCATCACCTGCCCGGCTCCCCGCGGGAGAGGGGGAGGAGAGCACGGCCATTAAGGTGGAAATGAGGGCTCGCCCGCCTTCCTCCAGAGGTGTTGCTTTCCCTAAACCTCCCGGGCCATGGGTTCCTCAGGGTGTTGGGGGCGCGCGGTGCTTTTGGGGACCTCTCCGGCCAACTTTGCGGAGCTGTGCGGGGCTGACGGGACCCCCGGAGCTGCATCCCTGGGGCTCCATCCTCCCCCCAAGCCCGGAGCATCCTCCCTGCCTGCGGCCGCCACTCGGCCCTGCCTCGCCAGCTTTGTTCCCAAGCGCTCCTAATACATTAAAACCTTTCTGTTTTCAAAATAGCATCGTTGCACCTCAGCACTGACAAAACCAGACAGCGGTGAAAGGGACGGCGACATGGCAGACACAAAAGCTCACCGCATTACGGCCACTCTAAACAGAGCACAAAAGCAAGGGAGTCAGCGATGTGTAAACCAAACAATGTGAGGGGGAAAAAATATTGAATAATTTCTGTCATGAGGCAACTGACTAAAGCCAGGCTCTAATTGAATTAAACTCCCATTTATTTGCTCAGGCCTAAACAACAGGCTGGGGAGGGGAAAAGGGAAAAAAAAAAAAAAAAGGAGGGGAGGGGGAGAAAAACAAAAAAAAAAAAACTTAAGGTTTGCTCAACTGTTCGGAGGTACCACCTTTCCTCACCCCTGTATAAATCCACCATCTGTGCTCACACGCACACATGTGCCGTCGCGCAGCAAATGCGCCGAGACCCGAGCGAGCGCGGGAGCCAAAAAAGCACCAGGCACACAAAAGCTCCCCAGGCTGCCCCAGGTCTGCGGGAGCCAGGCAAAAAAAAAAAAGGGGGAAGAAAAGATCCTTTGCTCATTGCCCAGGTGAGATAGCCTGGTGCGTCCTCTCAGCCTCGACACGCGTCAAGTAAAAGAAAGGTTAAAATTAGAAAATTCAATTTATTTGATAATTTCCCAGAATAATTAGAGTTAATATGGGTTAATTAATATGCAAATCTCTCAGCAGATGTTCTGCAGCAGGGCCTGTGTGAGAAAACAGCCTTTGCTTTCTCCTACGTGATTTTGGCTGTCAGTTATTGGGTATAATTACTGTAACTAACCGAATACACACAAAACCTTTGGAATATAAAATTGTTACAGTTCTAGTTCTGCACAAGCTGCTACTTTTCTGCAATAAAAGCGAACAATTTCTTTCAGAAAATAGGAGCCTTTTTGTTCCTTTCTTGATTTAAAAAGAAGAAATGAATCAAGTAAATGGCTTATCTTTTTTCTATGCATAATTAGGTCAGTATTATATGAACATTCCAATGAGCAGTGGTACAAACGTACATATAAAATGATAGCTCAAACCACCTGCAAAATCACATAAAATTGTTTTATTCAGAATCTTTTCCTTCATACCAGAACTTTGAAACGCTCCATGCCTCTCCTGCCAACGCTGCCAACATTTGCCCAATTCAAAGGGATCCCGTAACTTTTATTATTTTTTAAAAGCACAACAGCAACATTTTCTCCAAAGGCACTGGAGCATTGAGGACTGATAAAACAAACCAGCCTTTGAAACGTTGACCAGTGCTGTGCTTGACCATTTTTTTTTTTTTTGGTGATGGGGGGAAGGGGAAGAGTAAAATAATTGCAGAGTGAAGAGTTTTGCAACTTTGGGCAAACACCGGGAAGGTTTTGCTGTGCAGTGCCCAGGTCTGCAAAGCATATCCATGCATCCAAACCACCCTTTCCCCTCTCCTGATGGGATAAAACATTTCACACCCTCGGTGCTCTCCCATGGCACCAGGTATCCACAGCTGCTGCTCCATTTGAGGAGCAGGGGGATGGAGGACGAGATGGTTTGGAGCACTCTGGCTCCAGTGGGACCCAGGTAAGTCAGGTCTGCTTACCTGAGTAAAGCTTTCACACCAGACCTGAGCTCTGGTGACTGAAAACTGCCCAAACTTTAACTCCTGTGCTTTACTTTCGGTTCTGCTTCACATCACAGAGTGCAATTTGCCTTGAAACTTCAATTTTTTATTTTTTATATTTTAATAACACTGATTTATTTATATATATTTTAAAGTATTTCAGGTTTGTCCTTTTTGGTCCTGATTTCTCCATTACCACCTACAAATTTCCTTGTGATTCTCACAATTGGAAAGACACTTCAGAAGTGTAAGCAAACTTTTCCCGATCCCTTTTTTTCCTCTCTTTTTAATTGTCAGGGGGGAGGGTCATCTGTTTTCTAAGAATGCTTTAAATAACTTCT
>NC_044577.1:34397474-34399974 GCF_901933205.1 Camarhynchus parvulus
CATTCCTCCCTAACGATCCTTTGGGGTGCGTGGAGTGAAGAGATGCAAAAATGAGCCTAGAAATTCTGTTTAATATGCACGGGTGAGTGTTTTGCTCCCCGAATGGCACGCAGACTCGCTGTTATATTTTTAACTTAATGCACAGTGTATTAGCCATTGCATCCTCAGAGTGGACGCATGTCATCATCCTGAATCCGAGATGAGCTCCACATGGCAGGGATCCCTGCTCCTGTGTGGGGCTCAGTGCTCAACCAGGATCCCTGTAAAATCTGTTCTGAGCCCAATCCTGCAATGCTCCCCCCGGTAAAACTGCCATTAGCTACAGGAGCTGATATTGGTAATTTACATTTTGCCAGCCATAGACTCAAGTTACAAACCGCTGCTTGTTCTGGGGACAGATTTAGACCTAATGATAAAATTATACTTTTTCGCAGTAACTGTTGCCCTTGGACATGCTTAGAAGTTTTATGGCAGTTCTGCATCTGCTTATCTAATTGCCAAACCAGCTTTTTGAAGCTCCTTAGCTGTGCTACCTGCAGAAAGTGTGCAAATCTCTTCCCTGCTCCTAACGCAGGAGCAATTAACTTTACTTTTACATGTGACGATGGCTGATCCCAGTGTCTTGCTGTGGCTTCTCCTGCTGCCAGTTGGGTCCTTGCTCCACTGGAGATAATCCTGTTTAGCTGCTCTATGAGCCCTAACACAACAGGCTGATTGCATCTCTGGAGCACCTCAGAGCATTCCCAGAGAAGCTGTGGCTGCTCCTGGATCCCTGGAAGTGTCCAAGGCCAGGCTGGATGGGGCTTGGAGAAACCTGGGACAGTGGAAGGTGTCCCTGCCCATGGCAGGGGGTTGGAATGAGATGGTTTAAGGTCCCTTCCAACCAAAACCATTCCGTGGTTCTGTGATCTCCTGTTGGTGGTGTGGATAATGAAACTCATGGAAGAAATGTTTCAGGGTAACTCAAGACAATTTGACAGGGGCTGTAGAAGGGAAAAGGCAGCAAGGCAAACCTTCAGACAGAAAACCTCCTCATCAGTATCCTTTTTTTTCCCTGCACAGCCCTTGGTAGGTGAGTTTGAGAGCCATTGGGAGCTCATGGTCATTAGAGCACCAGAGCCATTACAAATACATGGGTTATTTGAAGAGGCCCTCTCCCACCCCCAGGGTGACTTGTCCCACATGGGACATGCTTCCTTGTCTCCTACTTTATCTCTCTTTTTCCATGACTTCTAGGAAATGTGTAAGACTTTAGCATCCTTAGCAAAGATAAACTCCACCAATAAAACTGCCCGGAAGGGAATCATACAGGAATGTGGATAACACCCTTTCCAGCCAGGCAGTTTCATGTCCAGCCCTGCATCAAGCAAAACCTTGCAGAAAGCTGAGTATTCATGTTGAGGTGGGCCACCTTGCTGACTTGCAGCAGTTTATCTTTCTGCCAGGGAGCAGGCAAGGCCCTGCCACCGATGGAGGGTGGTCTTCATCTGCACCTACAGAGGTTTCTGACCCCAGAAAGCGGGAGGCAGGCTAGAGGAGAAGTATCAGAGTTCCAGCAAGTTGCTTGCTAGCTTTCCAAGCCTGGAGAGCAAACTGAAGTGTATTATTAGCTCTTTTCTATTTGCCTCAAAAGCTGATGAGGAAGAAGTTGGAAACCGTACTATTCAACTGCCAAATAACTCGAAAAATTCCAATAGCGCCTGACATACGAGCCAAGGAACCCACTGAAAATGTACGTTTGCATCCAAGCCATAATGCATGGAGCTATGATCTCATCCCGAGGTGAGCTTTTCCTTCTTTCTTTTTTTTTTAATTTTGTTTCATTTGGTTTTGATTCTTTGAGTAAAAAAACCCCAAGAAACAGGAGGAAACAAATATTAAACCTCACATTAGGGGGTAGAACAGGGATCATCACTGTCAGTCCCCTCTCCACAGTGTTTGTGCTGTGTGGGAGGAATGGTTTTCTCCAGCTCTACCACAGGGGTGGTGAAGTGTGACAATTTCCACTGCCCTCCCATGTGAGCTGACAGCTCTGAGCCAAAACGTGTCCCCTCCCTGTCCCCATGGAAAGGAGAGGACAAAGTCAGGGGCCGTGGTCCTCTCCAACCCCCTGCTCTGGTGGCGATCCCTGCCCAGCTGCCAGGGCTATCCCAGCAGCTCATGGGAAATGCCACTTCCCAAAGCAGGAGCCAATCACTTTTGCAACATCCAAGCTAAATAAATGGTTTCCAGGCTCCTGATCAAACCTCTCATTCATGTTTCAGTTCAGAAATTATGAACAGGACAGCTCAGCTTTATCTTAGAAGCATCTGGTTTTTTGGGAAGCACAAACACGCTGCTTAAAAAAAAAAAAAAAGTTTTTAACATAAAAATGTTTGTGAGACTGGCAATTCTTATTAAAAGCTAGGGCTTTTTTTCACAGGGTAATTTTCCAGATTTCTCACAGCCTGGAACACAGGAGAGAATTTGGGAAACAAGGGAAACATAGGTGGGAAAAATA